>NC_068398.1:6603256-6623256 GCF_023724105.1 Carassius gibelio
CCCCCTTCAGAGACCCAACATTCACAAAGACCGCTGAAAACACACTCAAGGACACACACACGAATGAATGGGGACATGCATCGGACTTCTGCTGCTTCATATAAAGCTAATTATAGTCCCTGCACACCCGTAATATGACATTCATTCATTTAGCTGATGATTTGATGGAAAACACCAAAAAAAAAAAAAGCTTAATATGCTTAAAAACAAGTCTGATTATAATTGTACACTGTTAGAATATTTTACATTTAAAGTCGAGCTGTGATGACATCATTATAATATTTGCATACTCGCATTCTGATTGGTCTTTATTACACTGCAACGATGCTGCTTTATCGTTCAAAGGTCAGTGCGATTCTTTTCTTTTGAAATAAATTAATACTTTCATTTAGTAAGGACGCATTAAATTGATCAAAAGTGAAAGTAAAAATGTTTATTATGTTGAAAGAGATTTTGGTAATTTAGAAAAAAAATGCATCTGTTTCCAAAAAAACAAAAAAAAAACAATATATATATATATATATATATATATATATATATATATATATATATATATATATATATATATATATATATATATATATATATATAAATATATATATATATATATATATATATATATCAGCACAACAGTTTTCAAAATGTATAATAATCATTAGAAAAAAAAGAAAATGTTTAGCCTGAATGCAATGTAATTTGCTTTGGATAAAAATGTCTGCTAAATGCATAAAGGAAAATGTAATGAGAAATGTTTCTTGAGCAGCACATATACATACATGTACAGCAGATTCAAATATAAGACACTTAAATTAAAAAAAAAAAAAAACATTTTACAACTTCACAATTTTTACTGTATATATGATCAAATAAGTGCAGCCCTGGTGATGCAGAAGATACTTCAATAAGAGAAATCTTACTGACTGATGTAGAAGAATATGCTAGATCCATTTTAAGGGTTACTATAGAATCAGTTCAGTTTGAAATCCTCTACATACTTGCAGCACTGAAATCAATAGATTCACAGCGCTCTCTGACGCCTAGTAAGTGCTCTTATGTGTTCATTCCTGTCTGCAGTCGATAAAAAAACAACATGCATGCTGAGCACATCACCTCATTCAAGACTAAACCACAAAAGCACACTATTCTAATCTGTTTCTCAGCTTGTAAGAGGTTTATAATGCACTAAAAGTGTAATACTGTGCCCAAGTATCAAACTAGATCACAAATGTATGGTTTCTATACGCTCTGGGCACTATTACAGTATTTTAACATTCAAAACAAGACAAAAACACTGGGCAGAATGTGAAATAAAGCATGAATGATGTCGTACATACAGTACTGTGGTTATGTGCAGATTCTCACTGTAAAGACATGCACTCACACATAAGCAGAGGCATCAATCAAACGCTGTGTGTCAGTAACAGATGTTCTGTGTACGGCGCCCATCACACACACGCGCACACACGCTAATGTGATTTCACTACAAATTACATCACTGCAACACTGTGTGTGTGTGTGTGTGTGTGTGTGTGTGTTCAGCAGCAGGTTTGTCTGTGTCTCTGATGTGTTACACTTCATTTGAGCCCCACATTTTCCGCAGCATCTCGCCCTCATGTGGTCACATGACCACAGGGCCGTTTACACGCTGTTATCAGAATTAAGACCAAGACTACTGACTAAATCAACTCATATTTCATGTATTTTCCAGTCATTATTCCAGTTTCAGGTGTGCATTTTTGCTATTTATAAACTTTATACTTAAAACAGTACAATTAAAAAGTGAAAATCTCCCATTGATGTAAAGAGTGGAGCTGTGATGACATCATTATATTATTTGCATGATGCATTCTGATTGGTTCTGATTCTGACTGGTCTTTGTCACGCTGCAAAGATGCCATTATTTTAGACAACTATTCAAAAGTTTGTGGTTAGCTCTTTTTTTTTTTGAAAGAAATTACAACTTTTATTAATTAATAGTGATTGAATTGATAAAAAGTGACGAATACATTTATACTGGGGCAAAAGATTTATATTTTTAAGCAAAAGCTCTTGTACGTTTTGCTCATCAAAGAACCCTGATTAATCCTGGTTTTCATAAAATATGAAGCAGCACAGCTGTTTTTAACACTGATCAAATAAGATTGTTTTTTCTTGAGCAGCAAATCAACATATTAGAATTATTTCTGACTAGTCATGTTCAAATTCATTAATGCAAGATAAAAATTTGTTTCACTTTTTTGAACTTTTCCCACTTTGTATGTTTTGTTTCTCCCTCTACATTACTTCATGTATCATTATGTACTGTATGTACATTTAAAGTAACCTCGAGGTCCTCTTATGAACAAAACAAAAAAAACAGTAACTTTAATTCTGCACCGGGTGCACTACTGAGCAAGTTTACCCTGTCAGAAATGCCATATACTGTATACAGAGCAGATTTTGTGATGGGAACATCAAAATGCATTAGATTACAAGTCATGCAAAATAGTGTACATGTTTTGATGTCATAACATAGTATTGTGCATGAAAATATGTCTTTATTAATTAATAATTTGCACTTAATCATAATTTGAGCAAACGGGAATAAAAGTTGTTGGTGTTTTACTACCACTAGTGTTAGCTTCACCTGGAAATGGCAGTGAATTTTATGTATAGGTAAGATTTTGGTACAAAAAGACAGATTTTCAATGAGCCTAGAATGCTTTTTTTTTTAAAGACATATCTATTTAAAAACTGAAAAAACTATTTTTCCATCCCCTTATGCTCTGTTTTTAAAAATCTGCTTCAGAGATGGAGAAAGTGATTACATTTTAATGAAAGATCATAAAAACGGATTGTTTTCTTGGGAATAACAAACACGGAATAATTCTTCACAATAAAACCAGAAGCATGACACTAGCGCCATCCCAGATCCACCAAAAAGACCTTCTGATGCCATTTGGCCCGCCAGCTCAGCCCACATAACAGACACACCGGTGACAGTGTGTGATGAGGAGCCGCAGGAGCTGACAGAGACACAGACATCACCTGAGAGACAGACAGAGACCGTGAGAGGTGCTGCACTGCAGATGCTGCAGGGCCAGAGCAGGAACATGCCGCACCATTAATCACTCCCAGAGAAACAGAGAGAGAGAAATAGAGATGGAAGATGAGCAGAAATACAGGACACAGCGGTGGAGGAAGAGAAGGTGAAAAGTGAGCAGGCAAACAGCCAGAGGAGCGGAGAGATGAGACGGAGGAGTGAGCGCTGGGGAGGATCCTGTTCACTCGCTGTACGCTGAGCATCATCAGTGCGGCCTACTCACTACTGCAGTCACCTTGATTCCTATAGCGCTTTATACCACACAGATCGTGTTCCAGCTTCACAATGAAGCAAACCTGATCAAATATGAGGCTAGTCCAAGCTCTACAGAAGACTGTAGTGTCTTCATTCAGCTCAGCAAGTGTGTCAGTGTTGCAAAGTTCATCAACATCCACACTACTGAGGGAAGAGCGCTTGCAGTGAGACGTCAGACACATGTGACTGCATTTATGCTCCGAAGCCTGTTGATCTAAAGGATTCTGATCGAAAGCTTCACGTGAGTTGTGGAGACAGATATTATTGTCATTACACAACAAAGCTTTTCATAATTACTTTAACTTTTAATCATACAGATCTGGAGAGATTTTACGTTTCTTAGTTTGCAAATGTATAATAATGTTAAGGTTTTATGTTTGTTCTCAATATGTACGTTTCAGCATCTATTCCAAGCAACAAAAATACGTTTTTTTTTACTTGTTAATATTATGCACCTACACCTTACTAAGAGTCTTCATATTATTATTTTTTGGACTATAATTCTACAGATCTGTAGAGATCGTATGCATCTTTCTGTAAATTATTCTGTTAATGCATAATAATATTTATGTTGTCAATGTTGTCACTACATCCATATTGAATGTTTTGTCATCTATCCAAATGTAAAAAAAGCAAGCTGTAAATGTCATTCTTTTTCCCTCATAATTTCTTATTTTTTTAAAGACTATTCCAAACTATATAAATATTGCATTTGAGTATTTGAGCCTTTAAAGTTCAAATGTGAAGTTGCATTGAGTGACAAACTGATGATTAATATTTGAGTTATCTCGAGAAAAATCTGGGATAGTTATTGTAACGCTAAATTTGAAGAAATCTAATAGCAACAATCACTTTTTTTCAGGATAGTGCAGGGTTCCCTAGCACTTGTGGTTCATGAATTGATGAACAGCTAATAAATAATGAAAAAAGATCAAATTAAAATAAACTATTTATAAAAAAAAATACAAAATATAAATAAATGAATACAAATTTAAAATAACAAATCTAAATTCTATTTATAAATTAAATACACGTACACATGTTTTAAAATAAACCACAAAAATCGAAATAAACGCTTACTAAAATAGATGAATGTCTATGTCTATTCATGAATAATGAATAAAGTAAACATGTTTTATTATTGAAATATAACCTTAAAATCTCATGAGGTACTTCAAGTGAATATTTAGGTCAAATGCACAAAAAAAGTCATAACTAATGAGTAAATATCCGACTGTATGTCACCGCTGCTGTATTTTTTACATTTGAATATCATCTATTTGCTTTAATGACAGCTGTTAACAAATTACATATCTGTCAAATCCAGCTTCTTTGCCTCCTTAGCTTTAACTCTTTGTGTGAATTTCATAACCAAAAACATATACATGCAACTACGAGAGGCAAATATTCTGCTGACACACTCGGACTGTAAAAGGGCAACGGATGGTTTGAAATCTCATGCTGGATCTTTTAAGTTTTGAGGATTGGAGTGTGAGTCTCATTAACATTAGAGTCCATTTGTAGCAGATGGTTTCTCATCCATCTGCTCTCAGACACACCCTGAGACACATCACTACACAACAGAAACTAGATCCCCTCAATATCAGCTCTCTCTCTGTCCATTAGCACACTGAAGCAGCCCGGCACACATTCCCTCACTCGCCCGGCGTGTGTGTGTGTGTGTGTGAACTACAGTCACTCAGAGTGTTTGTTCATGCTTCAGGAGCTGAACACCAGACATCTGCTGTATTCTGCTGCACAAAGTACAAGAGAAGCCAAAGAAAACAACTGCAGATTTACTCAGTAACACACACAAACACATACAGTACTGTGCTACAGATACAATATGGATGTATGGATGGATGGATAGGGGTGCACCACGCTCTAATTAGAGGACGCTGTGTGGGAAAGTGTGAGGATTTGTAAAAATCAGCAGCTTGTAGTTTGAGAACACGCTGTTTATTAAGGCACTAAATATACCCCTACTATCCAGTGTGGGGCGTCTTCACACAGACCGACTCCACATCACATCCGTCCAGCGTAAAAACAGCACACACTCTCTCCGTGACCTGCTGCTCTCTGCCACAACACACACATTCATCTCCGGCTCGGACGCGGCCCTTGATTAGCTCCATAAACTCTCCAAAAATTGGTCAATACCCCATAACACTAATGTCACTCTGTGCTCCCATTTTACAGCCGTCCGCACGCGCTCACACAGTCACTGCAGCACCGCAGGGCTTCACTGGCCCCCGGCCGCACCGTATAAAGCAAATTAAACAGCTTTACGACCCTTAATGGAGAAACGCTTTTGAAGGAAAACACTGAAGCTGATATGACTTCATCCATCTCACAGCAGAGCCCCCTCACTCACACTCAGAGAGTTTAAACAGATCAGCACTGGGAGTCTCTTTCAACTCTTTGATGTGCTAGGAAATATATTGTAGATCAAAACGTCTTATTGAAACTACAAAAGCAGCTCTCATCTGAACATCTGCAATATTTTGACATCACACAGATGAAGTCCACAGAAGTGATCATTATTCAGTTATGCATAGCAGTAATAGCATGCTTTGTGTGTGTGTGTGTGTGTGTGTGTGTGTGTTTATTTACACACAAACACACAACTGTTCAAAAGTTTGTTTAGTTTTGTTATACATATATAAATGAAACAGTGACACACTGCAGCCACACACATAGTTGTTTCCACTTAATTATGTTGTAATAAGATGTTATATCATTAAAATCACATATTTTATCATAATAACAGGACATAATGTTTTTATGACATGTTATTACGTAAGAAAAAAAAGTAAATTTAAGGAGAAAAATGTAATTTTATTGGCATATCATGTAATCATACATATCATGAGAAAAATGTAATTTTAACAATAAAATTGTCATTTTAACATCATTCCTTCTTGTTATTACGAGAAAATGCAACACTTGTCTTGTTTTAATGGAAAAAACGATTTAAAAGAATAAAAAATAATAATATTTACAGACATAAAACATGTAAATAAAAGCTCACAGCATTAAATGTGTAATGATTATTAAACAATTATTAATAAATAATACAATATTATAAAATAATACTGAAATAACACCTAATGCTATAAAAAATATAAAATAAAATATTAAATGATTGATTGATTGATTGAAAGTCAGACCTGTTTACAAATCAGACAAACATAGTATGAAACAAAGTAGATAAATCATAATCCAATTGTAACCCTATCACATCTGCATCCTTATCAAACGTGTGAAAACAACAGGCAACGAGCAGCACTGAAAATACTGACTGCAGTAAAGTCTCAGAAACTTAAAGACACATTAGTCGTGATGAAGCTGATGACTTATGGATATTAAACCACTGAACTGCTTTTAGCTCCTATTTCTTATTCAAAACAGGAGGCTGGAGTTTGTCCTTTTATTAAATAGTCAATATCCTTTAGTTTATGTTATGGCCATAACCCATTAAGATGATGATCTGTTTATCTGCTCTATGCTAATTAGGCAAATAAAAAACAGCACTCAAAACGATTAAATTCTGCATTAATGTGCCACTGCCAAGTTTTCACATTGTTTGGTAAGACATAAACATTACACAGTAAGGATGAATGGGAGAACTTGTCTTTATAATCGTTTAACCCTTGTGTGTCCTGAACTTTTATTTTTTTAAATCATTTTAGCTGTGCTAATGCAAACAGCATACATTTTGTCAAAACTGTGCATTCGCATTAGAATTGTAATATGCCATTCTCATTTCCTTATATAAATCTGTTTCACACTAGGTAGAAAAATAACTAATTTCGATACCTAAAAGGACAAAAAATGTCAACTAAAACCCATTAAAATTGCATTATTTTTTCCTAGTATGATTTAAGCATAACATCATGCATTCCTTGTTAACTGTTATTTCTATTTATTTTATTTTTAAATCTGACACTGCACAAAAATAATAATGCATCAAAATTCATGCTAATCATTCCAAGTCAAATCCAAGACCGTAATAATCCAATAAACAAACAAATTCTGCTTAGCATTTAGCATATGCCAAATAATTGATTACATTTGTTGTATTTTCAAATCAGCAACAGTGGCATTACATAAACAAATTGGCATCAAAAGGGTTAAAATCCAGATAATGAACATATTTTGGTAGCTATGATCAGGACTGTAAGCACAAAAAAAAAACAAATCTATGAGTAATGAGCAACGAGTAACTTTTTAAAATGGACTCTCGAGGGTTAATTTTATATATCAGACGCTGGTGTCTGTTACATTTTGGCTGACACTTCTTTGTCTGGTGTGTTTGTTAAAATCACTGTAACACATTATGATAAATCTGTGCCGATGTTATCGGTCCCTGTGGAGGGCCGAGCGCTGGGCCGGACTCGACATTAATGGCCCTACACCAAGATGGTGGATGGCGATTAATATCTTTAGTGATGTGACGGCTGGCAGACATTAGACTCTCTCTCTCTCTCTCAGTGTGTATAGATCGGTCTGGCCCGCTGTGGTTTAGGGTATGCATGAGAATCTAATGACGGCAGGTGCGATCGCAGAGGTGAGCGTCTGCACACAACTCCAATGTGATTTCCCCTGAGCGGCCGTCGCTCTCGGTGGACGTGTATATGAAAATCTCGCAGTGAGAAACTGCTGTTAGCGGTTAATCAATATGAGGCAGGTGCGGCAGCTGAGATGTGGGCAGAGCCGCCGGTCAGAACACAATCATCCTCTAATCTCATTCCACTCACACCCTGAAAAATCACCAACAACCAGCCACATGGTAAAAACACAGACAATTAATGGTGTTTAACCTCCGCTCCTGGAACGGTGCTGGAATCTAGCGGATTTCTCTAATGACGCGCTGCTGTGGACAGGACAGATGAGGAGTGTTTGGGGCACATCCTCTGGGAATCACTTGGGATTGAGCTGGTGTAATACCAGTTCTTCAGTGACCCGCTATATATACAGTGGGTAAGGAAAGTATTCAGACCCCCTTAATTTTTTCACTCTGTTATATTGCAGCCATTTGCTAAAATCATTATTTTTTCCCTCATTAATGTACACACAGCACCCCAAATTGACAGAAATACACAGAATTGTTGACATTTTTGCACATTTATTAAAAAATAAAAACTGAAATATCACATGGTCATAAGTATTCAGACCCTTTGCTCAGTATTTAGTAGAAGCACCCTTTTGACCGAATAAAGCCATGAGTCTTTTTGGTGAAAGATGCAACAAGTTTTTCACACCCGGATTTGGGGATCCTCTGCCATTTATCCTTGCAGATCCTCTCCAGTTCTGTCAGGTTGGATGGTAAACATTGTGGACAGCCATTTTCAGGTCTCTCCAGAGATGCTCAATGGGGTTTAAGTCAGGCTCTGGCTGGGCCATTCAAGAACAGTCACAGAGTTGTTGTGAAGCCACTCCTACGTTATTTTAGCTCTGTGCTTAGGGTCATTGTCTTGTTGGAAGGTGAACCTTCAGCCTTTGCACTGAGGAGAGGTTTCTGTTGGGCCACTTTGCCATTAAGCCCCGACTGGTGGAGGGCTGCAGTGATGGTTGACTTTCTACAACTTTTCCCAGTTCCTTTGACCTCATGATTCTCATCTGCTCTGACATGCTCTGTGAGATGTAAGGTCTTATATAGACAGGTGTGTGGCTTTCCTAATCAAGTCCAGTCAGTATAATCAAACACAGCTGGACTCAAATGAAGGTGTATGATCAGAAGAAATGGACAGCATCTGAGTTGAATATATGAGTGTCACAGCAAAGTGTCTGAATACTTAGGACCATGTGATATTTCAGTTTTTCTTTTTTAATAAATCTGCAAAAATGTCAACAATTATGTGTTTTTCGGTCAATATGGGGTGCTGTGTGTACATTAACGAGGAAAAAAAAAGAACTTAAATGATTTTAGCAAATGGCTGCAATATAACAAAGAGTGAAAAATGTAAGGGGGTCTGAATACTTTGCGTACCCACTGATTCATATCACATTCACACACTCAAACAAGACACACTGTAATTGAGAGACATGCAGAGAAGCAGTTACAGATGTTCAACCTGCAGTTTGACCCCTTAGAATTCATACACTTCTAATATTTACGTACAGTAAATCATATTCTTCATAAGTGTTAGACACTATATCACAACTGAACTACATGCAGGTTGTTTTACAGGAACTATTAATTACACAAATTAACAAAAATTACTCCATTCATTCATTCAGAACAATAGATAGAACGATATGATGACAGATAGATAGATAGATAGATAGATAGATAGATAGATAGATAGATAGATAGATAGATAGATAGACTCTTTCTGTCTCTCTTTTATCTGATCAGCCTCTCTCTTTCTCCTCTATCATCATCATCTGTTGTTCCTCAGTAAAGCCTCTGTTCTCGTCAATTATTCATCAGATTCAGAGCAGGACACAAACACCACACCACACCTCCCTCTCTCTCCCTCTCTCTCACTCTCTCTCTGATGAAGTGCAGCCCATCAGGGTTGAATCTGATCTGGTGTTTTGTCTCAGTAATGTCTCGTATGACTCCATCACCTGAGTGTTATCTCTTCAGCAGATGGAGCTCCATTCAGAGAGATTAATGCTGCTGCGGCGGGTTCGAGCCCCTCCGAGGCTCCGCCAGCCCGCATACACTCGTGCTTGTGTGTGTATGTGTGTGAGCGAGAACAGCAGGGGACAGAGAGCCCAAGGTGTCGCCCTCAAACTGAACATCTGTTTCCTGAATAAATATTCTAATGAGGAGCGAATGCACTCAATTCCCATACTGCACTGCAGTACTGCCGGCTCCCCGGGGACAGCCGGAGAGACAGGTAACACCTCACACCTGTACACCCTTCACCCCTGTCTCTCTCACTACAGGCTCAATGGGATTCTTTCACTGAAAATCAGTGAAAATCAGCCGGAAGCTGGACACGGTTTTCCGAGTATTAGTGAAAAATAAAGTGAGGAAAGCTGTGAAATGACACAAATGGCAGTCTGGGAATGATTCACTGAACAAAACATGTGACACAAATGAAAATGCTCTTTAGAGCTTCTTCGGCATCCAGATTTCATTCGTATTTTATCAGAAACACACAACTTGTTTCTGAAACATCATTAAAACATTCAAAACCTCAGCTCTACATTTAGACTGATGCATCAGTGATGTTAAACACAGTTGGTTTTCTTACAAAAACTTTATTGATCCACTTTATTGATTTAAATTCTTAAAATGTATTAACTAGAATTGATCGCAATAATTCAGATATAACCGATAAAGTGCATCCTGGATGATTTTACACTCTAGTGAAGAGGAAGAAAAAGATTCTTTGGATCAAAAAACTTCATTCAAATATGTGTGTTGCTTGCATTTTTGTTCCATCAAAGCAATTAAAATCAATAAACTGAATCAATAAAGCTTTGTGTGAAAGCCAAATGTTTTTTTTTTTTGTTTTTTTTGATCAATCCATCATTTGGCAGTCTAAATGTAAAAGGCTTTGATTGTAAAGTGCAAATCATTACAGAGTGTGCTGTATGTTGAGACGGCAATGCATTTCAGAAACAGGATTGTTTCGTTTTCCGAGGAAAATGTCAGTGGCTAATGAAATGTGAAATGTGAAAAGTGTGTGGTGCATCTGATCTCTTAATCAACCGCAGCAAGACAAGATTTAAAAGAATCAAATACTGCAGGACAAGGACAAGACACGTGCACGTAACTTTAGGAATTAGTGCTAGATCACATCAGAAACTACAGAAAAACTGACTTTATTCACAGATTACAATAAAAATAGCCAGAATGGCGTTAAAAAGTGAATAAATAAATAAATAAACAGCAAAACAAAACTCATTTGTAGCTCACTGAGACTGAATGAAACACATCTGAGAAACATGACAGCGATGAACCAGATGTTTCTACCTGTGGCACAGAAACACACTCTTGGATAGATGAGGTGGTTTCTCCTGAACAGAAATGCAATCGAAAGGAGCTCACAGAGAGACATTTGCTGAGTTTTTGCAATTTCTCGACTGAGAGAAAGAGCCTTGTTCTCACGGACGAGATTCAGAAGAGATTCATATTTCCCTAAATCATCTATAGAAAAGAAAAACCACACAGGAGACTTCACTCAGGTCTCAGATGTTTCTCCAAGACAGAAGTGAGATTGAATGGAAAGCAAATGGAGCTTTATGGTCTCCTCCATAGAGTAGTTCCAGAAAAGATCTTACATTTTATTTCAGATTTTAGGAGAAACATCGGAGACAATGTTGATACACAGAAACGTACTTAATTCCCTGAGAACAGAACAGAAACCGAAAAATCCCATTCAGGATCTCACTGATGTCTCGAATGTTTCTCCAGGACATCAGTGGGACTGAAAAAGACTCAAAAGTCTACTTTGGAGTTTCAGAAAACATCTGAGTTAAACCAAGAAACACACGAAGCTCCTTGAGCTATGAAAGAGCGATTTATAATAAAAGACCGAGATCTCGACTCAGAGACATCAATGAGATGGAGACCAAATGGAGTCGACTTTGGTTTTAAGAGAAAAATGGGTCAGTGCTGATACCAAGAGAAATAGAAAGTTCCCTGAGCAATAAAAGAGCAATGACACTTTCCTAAATCACCTTTAGAAAAAAGCTCACAAATGGTTCTCCGAGTCACCAGCAAACAGAGTTGCCTCCTTCGCACATTTCATGTATAGCTTCAAGAGAAATCTCAATGATATCCCAAACTCTGCAATCAGAGACCTCAACTTAAACTCAAACATTCCTCATCAAATGATTTAAAGCACTCTTCGCTCTCGTTTTATAGCTCTGCACTCTTTCTGGACGACTCGTTTAGGTCTGTTTCTGATTCATTTTAGGCAAAGCTGAACACTAAACAATTCCCATTCTTCTAAAACTCCCTGTCCAGAGCGGAAGAGCAGAGTAATTCACAGCTGACCCAACACGAGTAACACAAGCGCTGTATACTGTATGAGAAGATCACGACACACTCGTGTGTTTCTCCTGCGCTTTCACATGCCACGCTCCTCATACTCACCCAAAAGTACATCATCATGTCAGCCGCACAAACCCTCTACAGATGTTTTCTCTCTCTGGAGTTGAGGACAGCTGGATTCTCCTCCCGTCTCCTCCACACTTCTCTCCTCCTAGACGCCGCTTCTGACTTTTCTGATGTTTGGAGGTTTTCTCAGGAAACACGGTGAGAAGCGACGTCAGGGTGCCTGATGCTCTTTTACTCCTTCTTTGCTCTCGTCTCACAGCTGCTTTACTTTACGACTGAGTCTGAAGCAGGATAACAGCAGCCTCCAGCGGGGAGAGAGAGCGGGAGTGAGCGAGCGAGAGAGCGAGGGGGTTTTCTCTGATGACAGTATTGATGGCGGATGTGAGTGAACAGACTCTACCCACAATCCTCTCAAGATACGCCATACGAAACCCAACAGCCACCACAAACAAACAACATGAAACAAGGGTGAACACAAAGACGGAGGACTGAGCCGTGTTTCTTTCTCTGTCATGTACAGTACGTCATTAAAACTGTAAATCTGTGTCTGTGTCATTACAGTAGTGGAAGTTTTTTTTTTTTTTTTTTTTTTTTTTGTGTGTGTGTGTGTGCATTAAATAAGTGCATTTTTTTATTTCCCTCTAATAGACTTGTTTTAAGACAATTAAGCACATTTAAGGTAATTTTTCATTAATTGTTATGCAGAAATATGTTTACTGTACAAACAATACATAAACAAAGTATTTAAATTAGAAGCATGTATTTAGAATGACTTTATTTGTTTTTGTTTTTCTTTATGCCAGCTGTAATAAACACAAAAATAAAATAATAATAAATGCAGTGCAGTAAAAAAAAAAAAAAAAAACACACACACACCTACATTAAAGAGATTGTAATGGGAATCACCTTTAAAAATCACCGGAAAAAGTTCAAAGCAAAACTGCAAGAAAAGAGATAAAGAGATTTTGCATGAAAATGTGTTTAAATGTCACAATGAAAAAAAAAAAATTCCTAATGGTCTCCAAAAGACGCTGTACTTTAATAATAATGTTGTATTTAATTTATTCTTTTTCTTTTTTCTCTCAGATGGTTGGGATGAAATGTGACCCAGATGTGTTATCACAGGGATGGGCCCTGAAGTCACTTCAATCCTTTCTTTAAAGAGAAGCGCAGAAGTACATGAGGAGACGCTGTAGTATCACTGCTGCGTCAGCACTTCTGAAAAACAGCTCATCAATATCTGCCTGCAAGAAACACTTTCAAAATGAAGCCCACAAACCACAGAGAGAGAGAAACGCTGGCCATCTCCTCACACACACACACACACACACACACACACGCTGGAACATCATCTGACTGCTCGTCTTCTCCAAGCCATCCGCTCATTTAATTGGATTTTTATCTGTGGTCATTTTTTTCTCTCTAGTATCTCTCTTAGACCTCTGAGGAATATTATTAGAAATGATAATTAGACTACAAGAGGTAAAAACACACATGTAACGGGATACACTGGGTGCAGAACTGCACTTGTCTACGTTTATCTCTCTCTCTCTCCGCCTCCCTGCTGCTGTGAATAAGCAGGATAAATAAACCAGTTGTTTTCAGTGATCTGACTGAAGACTAATCTAGACACGCTCCAGTCTGATTCCCTGATTCACATTCTCTTACTCCAGTTTGATCTTCCACATATCGCGCCTAAAAACGCTTGGAAAACGCTAGGCGCGCCGCTTTCTCTTTCTTTTCCAAAGCGCTCGGGCAGTTGCGCCCCTGAGGCGTCTGCCTTTACTAAGCAACCATGACGTGCTCGCTTCATGAAGACTCGGACATTTCAGCAAATGATAAATGGATTTGCGCAACTAAAAATCTCTTGCGGTAGCTCTGCTACTAAATTTATTTCAAAATGGCAATCCGTATAAAACTATGAACAGCTGTTCCTTCATCTTGGCTAAGCTTTCAACTTTGTTACTGGAAAGGATGAAGCCGATTGGTTAGTTCTTGTCACATGACCCGCTGTGCGCTTGCTGCTCTCTGAAAAGTTGAGATGTTTTTAACTCGATGCGGTGCAGACCGAGTTGCTTCCATTATGAGCGTGCATGCCGCGCGCCTACATTGGAAATAACTAACTTGCGCGCGCAAAAGAAGCGATATGTGAACGGCCCCTTAGACTGCTCCTTTTATTCTAGTTTGATTCTCTCTCCAGATTTTCTAACTCTAGTCTGAATCTCTGACATTGGTTTTATTCTTAGGATCTAGTTTTATTGTTTGACTCTATTTTGATTCCCTGAACCTGATTCCCCTCTGACTATAGTTTGATTCTGTAATTTAATCGATTCTCTAATCCGAATCGCCAATACTCGTCTGAATCTCTGACTCTAGAGATATTTTTGGACTAGACTCTACTAAAAATCCTCATTGACTCTTTGTCGAAGGATGTTAGCACATTTGATTATATATTAGTATATTTGATTCTTTAACTCTACTTTGATTCTTATAACCTGAGTCTCTGTCATTAGTTTGATTCTCTCGTCTGTTTCTCTGAAACTAGTTTGATTACTTAACTCTAGTGGGATTGTTTGAGTCTGAATCTGTGACTCTAGTTTGATTCTCTGACTCCAATTCTTCTGACTGTCTCACTGTGATTCTCTGTCTCTAGTTTGATTCTAATTTTATTCTCTGATCCTCTAAAATAAACCTCTGGCACTAGTCCTATTCTTCAACTCTAGACTGATTCTTCAACTTTGAACCTCTGACTCTAGTTTGATTCTTTGACTCTTAGGGTGTACTCACACTAGCCAGTTTGAACCGTGCCCGAGTGCGTTTGACCACCAAAGCGCGGTTCGTTTGACGAGTGTGAGTGCTCCGAACCGTGCCCGGGCGCGGCTCGATTAGCCGGCCCTGGCCCGCTTGGAAGAGGTGGGCCAGAGCACGGTTCAGTTGGACTCGGGCGCGGTTCGCATGCAGTGTGAGCGCTAACCGTGCTGGAGCACGGAAAAGGACGCGTTGCATCACGGTTTTGCGACGCTCCAAAACCAACATGGCAGGGAAAGGGTCGCTTTGGTCTACGACAGAGGTGCAAAATGCATAAAAACTAAAAACTGCAAAGTCCTTGCTGCACTTCAGCTGGTACCTTGCAAACATCCTCATACGAGCAGCACGATTATGTGAAAATTTTCGCGCCACTAAGGCGACACATCTGTTTAACAACAGGCTGTGAGAGGGCTGTGGACCAAACGACACAAAATTATCCACAAAGAAAACAGAGCGATGGACTCCTTTGTGTTCAGAAAGCGCCGCTCTTGCTGTTTATCCTGAAACCGTCGCACCATAATGACGTAAGCGTGCTCCGGCACGAATGCTGAAACCCTATATGTGAGTGCAGGCCAGAGGGGGAGTGGGGAGGGGGGACAATCGTACTCGGACCCGGTTCATGGCAACCGTGCCTAGTGTGAGTACACCCTTACTCTTCACTATCTCTGATTCTCTGTCTGTAGTTTGAATCTGAAGTTTGATTCTGATTCTTTAAATCCGAACAACTGAAACTCGTTTGATTGTTTGACTCTGGTCTGTTTCTTCGACTCTATTTGATTCTTTGACTCCAGTTCTTCTGACTCTGATTCTCTGCCTCTAGTTTTATTCTTGAATTTGATTCTCTAAATGAAATCTTCAACTTTAAATCTCTGCCTCTAGTTTGATTCTTGAACACTGAGTGTTGGAGAGTCATTTGCTCAGTGGGTAACAGGTGATGATCTCTTCACAATCACCTGCTGCAACTTTATGAATCACACCTGTTCTTTCTCTCAGGCTCGGCAAACAGAAACACAGAAACATCACACACAACAACACACACATACACAACATCGCATTAACCTGAATGTGACACACCTGCTCCACCACACACACACACACACCGCGGCACTCGGACTGTGACTGAGCACTGAGTGATGTCATCAAGTCAAGCACAAATCCACCTGCTCATATCAATCATGATCACACAAACAAACCCCACTAGACACACACACACACACACACAGAGCGCATCTCTCACCCGCGTGCTGAAGAGAGGAAGTCCTAATCGGCACAGGTGATCAGTCAGGAGCCTCCCGCACTACGACTTACACACACCACCTGACCACAAAACACACACACACACACACACACACACACACACACACAATAAACACTCAGCTATTACTGTACTGAAATATCGACTTTGTTTCTCCCAAAATCCTTTCAGAAAAACACAAATCTGCTTCTCATTTGTCATTTCTCTCTCTCTATATAAAAGTTTTACACTAACTTTATGAGTTCTGACGACACATCTAAATTTCACCCCAAAATGTGAAGGAAAAATACTAAAGTATTATTAAAATAAAATCTATTTTTGAGACCAATTAAGATTTTTTTTGCACTGATTTTCACACAAATTCTCATTACTTTAACACATCTAAAACATCTTCCTTTTTTTGTAACTTCAATTATTTTCCAAAGGTGATTCTCCGATTTTCATTCTTTTAATGAAGTAGTTTTTTAATGCTTCTTTTTTTTCTGATTACAGTTGGTACAAAGGCAATACATCCATGATTCATAAATGCTCATAAATGGATTAAAATTTGTGTTGTTGATATTAATGTATGCATTCATTCATTCATTCATTCAATTCTTGGTTAAATCTTATGCTGCAAAATATCCTAATTGCTCCAAAACTGGCATCACATTGTGGAAGAAATTAAATATACTCTTGCAAAATATATGCAATAAGAGTAAAGATCTGTGTTTTTCGGCATCTTGAGACTCCAGAAAAGACACATGTGAGAAAACCAGAGTCTTTTTCACAAGACAAACACCAGAGAAGTTAAGATACGGTATGAATAGACCTCATGCGTGACTTCTCTTTCATTTGCACACGTTTACATTTAACATTTCCAAAATTCTGGAAGGTTCAAATATGCGTTTTTTGTAATTGACTGTAAGGTTAAGGATGATTCCTCCAAACCCTCACAGAAACCTCTGCAGATCATTTGATTTTAAGACCAATAAATCTCCAGGACAATCCAGGACAATCTGAGAGCCTTTTTAACTAGCGATGACACACTAAATGTTATTATGATATTTCACTATATTAATGAGCACATTTGGCCTTCACTAGTGTACACACAGAGAAACACATGCTTGCGTCGACAGCACATATATTATTTAAGAGCCAAACAGCCATTACAGAGGTGCTGGTGCCGTTTGCCAAGAGTCACTGTGTCTATTACGCAACGGACACACCATCATCATCATCATCAAGTGGACCCAACCATCTCCAAACAAATAAAAAATAATACGAATATAGAGAGTCTCGCAGGCAGCTCTGCTCGAGTCCTTGGGTTTGTGTTGTTTCATGTGATGCATGTCTGTAGACTTTTGTCTCATTGCACAGACTCCACAACCTCCTGCACTGACTGCATCAAATATTAACACTACGATTAAACGCTACACACACACACACACACACACAGAGAGAGAGAGAGACTGTCGATGCTTGTAGCTGCCGCTGTGACACACACACACAGTTATCCGAACTGAAGGTGCAACAGATCAGTTCTTGAAAAACAGACTGATGTATTGAGAAAACACAGACTCAAATAATGTCAATAATTGTCTATTTTCTTTTCAGTGCTATAAATGCAAAACAGGAACACGTGACATCTTGTATGAATTACTGTTATTGTGTTTTTGTTTTAAGAAACATTTGTATATATTTAAATATTTGGAAATCATATTATAATATATATATATATATATATATAGAGAGAGAGAGAGAGAGAGAGAGCAAACATATTTATAAACCAGAAGACAGTAGGGGGGAAATAAATACAAATCACAAATCAGCTGAAAGACCCAAAGTCATCTGACAATGATACTGAATCATGATGTGAAATCATCTTCACATGTTCAGTCTTTAAATGACACATTATTACTTACATTTTCTTCTAATGCACAACACAGTATTATAGAAATGGTTGCAAATTTATATTTATGTTTAGGCATAATAGACCCACAGATACTACTTTGAGAAATAACATCAAAATAAGGAGATTTTAAGTCCCAAGTATGGAGAAAGTAATCTGTTTTTGAGCTCAATCTCACAATTTGACTTATAAATTCCAGCACCTATCTGGTCAATCATCCACTGAGTGTCAGAAAATGAAGCAATTTATCATCATCGTACTGATAATGAATAAAATCACACAGTGAAAGAATCTGACTGTAAGTGAACTGATACAGGATTTTCATTAGTACATTACTACAGTGAGAGAAAACACAAATAACACTTAATAACTCTGTGTGTGTGTGTGTGTGTATGTGTGTGTGCGTCTGTGTGTGTGTTAGTGTAGCAGAGAATGGTTCATTTACTTGATGGCACGCGTTATTAAAGCTGCAACGAACCTATTCTTTTGTCCTTCACTCTCTGCTTCCCTCTTTCACCAAAAAAAAAAAAAAAAAAACGGGAGCCAAGGAAACAAGCATGGAAACATTGTTCTGTCTGCACATACAGTGGAATAAACTACTCTTCTACTTTTAATATTTCTCTCACTGTTTGAATATAATCATAAAAACACTCATTAGTTCACATGCATAATGCAAACCATCACAGGAGGGATGCATATCTGTCATAAATAATTATTAATTTGATCATTAGCACCATAATCACCATCATCTAGATGAAAATTCACAGAAATATATATAAATAAATAAATAAATAGATACAGTTATGTCCTGTAAAATAAGTGAATATATATATGTATATATATATATATATATATATATATATATATATATATATATATATATTTTTTTTTTTTTTTTTTTTTAAATATATGAATTAATATAACTGAAGTGGCCGCAGCACGAGAGTGTTTGTGTTTGGTGATGATGAACTGATCAGAGCTTTTAAAGAGACGAGGATGTTTACTAATCAATGATCCTCCAGCAGATTCACTGAGATGCTGTGCATTGATTTTCGGCTTTTTTCATTGTCCCCATGAGCAGAGGCTAATACATATATATATATATATATATATATATATATATATATATATATATATATATATATATATATATATATATATATATATATAAATATATATGCCCATAATGTGTTAACAAAATAATAATAATAATAATAATAATAATAATAATTCCACTTCACAAATGTATTATTACATTTGAATTGCACGCAATGGAATGAAGTTCAAAGTGCTTAAGATCTGTGTTGTAATCTACTCCAGCAAACTGAGGAAGCTGCAGAAATCAGTTCAGGACTGAGGGAAGAAACTCCAGTAGCTTTATAACTGGTCTGGACTCATTTGTGTAAGTGAAGCGCAGGAAGAGCAGCCAATGCATTTCTCACTGCAGAAACATTTCTTCAGCAGAGCAGGACTCATTCATGTCTGGAGAACACACACTTCAGACTCTCAGATCATCACGAACACTGACTATATGAGCAGTAATAACAGCCATCCCTGACTCAGAGACAGAGAAAGACACCAGACAGCAGCTCTTCATTACTTCTGTTCTCTGAACACCCTCATCAGCCAGAGGAGGAAGAAGCAACAGTTCATTAGAGAGAAAACACACCGGAGATATCAAACA